>NC_140027.1:13402629-13420129 GCF_964263955.1 Coregonus lavaretus | reverse complement strand
CGAAGAAGCCCGCCAAGAAAGCCGCAGTCCCCAAAGTAAAGAAGGTGGCCGCCAAGAAGCCCGCCGCGGCGAAGAAGCCCAAGAAGGTAGCAGCCAAGAAGGCCGTCGCCGCAAAGAAGTCCCCCAAGAAGGCCAAGAAGCCCGCTACACCCAAAAAGGCCGCCAAGAGCCCCAAGAAGGTGAAGAAGCCCGCCGCAGCGGCCAAGAAGGCAGCCAAGAGCCCCAAGAAGGCTACAAAGGCAGCCAAGCCCAAAGCCGCCAAGCCCAAGGCAGCCAAGGCCAAGAAGGCAGCCCCCAAGAAGAAGTAAACCTATTACAAACAGTGTTCTACTCGACACATGTTGTACCACAAAAGGCTCTTTTAAGAGCCACCCACCTCTTTCCATAGAAAGCGCATTGATTTCCATGTACTACCTGTCGTGGAAAAGAAATTACGCACACTAGGCTACTTTTACGCACACAACATTGTCCCACTCTGGGTGTGTGCGAAGGGAGAGGCATATAATAGAGGGCCAAAATGGCTCAGAAATTCGACCTCACGAGTGCACCCTCACCAGCCATTTTTATATATGAGCCACTGGGCTATTCCCGTTCAGAGGCAGGCTGCTGTGATGTGTTACAAGTGCCATGTAATAACAATAACAATACTATAGTGGCTTCGAATTGAAACTCACGAGTGCACCCTCAACAGCCATTTTTATATATGAGCCACTGGGCTATTCCCGTTCAGAGGCAGGCTGCTGTGATGTGTTACAAGTGCCATGTAATAACAATAACAATACTATAGTGGCTTCGATTTCAAACTCAAGAGTGCACCCTCACCAGCTGTTTGTTTCCCATTTGGAGAGAAATAATGTGTGGATGTCATTTCGGACATTTTGGCGCTCACGCGAAATGACACAAAGTAACAAAGTCGGAGGGAAACAAAGTAGCCTCTCACTCGCTGCCTGTGGGTGGGAACCGGTTTAGGGCTGTCTGTCTGTCCATCTGTCTGTCCCTCGCTCCAATTGGATAAGGCCACACCGGCCCGGTGGCCAATCGTTGCCTCTTGTGGCGAGGTATATGTACGGCTCTCGAAGTGGCGAGCGGCTCATTCAGACTTTCTGTGACTTTCTCAAGCTACCAATATGAGCGGAAGAGGCAAAACCGGAGGCAAGGCCAGGGCGAAGGCAAAGACCCGTTCATCCCGTGCTGGCCTCCAGTTCCCCGTGGGCCGTGTGCACAGGCTGCTGCGCAAAGGCAACTACGCCGAGCGTGTGGGCGCTGGCGCACCAGTCTACCTGGCCGCCGTACTCGAGTACCTGACTGCTGAGATCCTGGAGTTGGCCGGCAACGCTGCCCGTGACAACAAGAAGACTCGTATCATCCCCCGTCACCTGCAACTGGCCGTCCGTAACGACGAGGAGCTGAACAAACTGCTCGGCGGTGTGACCATCGCTCAGGGTGGTGTGCTGCCCAACATCCAGGCAGTCCTACTCCCCAAGAAGACCGAGAAGGCAGTCAAAGCCAAGTAAATTCGCTACTGCGACTTCAACTTGACTACTCAACCCCCAAAGGCTCTTTTAAGAGCCAACCACCTAGCTCTCCAAAAGCGCAAAGTACCTTTCTATGACCGCAATACATTGAGTGGGTGTATACACAACTATTTCGACATTCTGTGCCCACATGAGGCCTTGCATGAACAACAACACCTACTTGGCCTCATTTGCCATAGCAGGCTAGCATTAGATGATACGTGCCTATAAGTTCTATATCGTGGAGCTCCGCCCCATAGGGGAGCTATGCTCCTAGTGGTTTACCCTCTGCCCTAGGGCAGAACAGCCTGAAGCAAATTTATGCACACACCTACAGCCAATAGGAGTACAGGTGTCCCTATATAAGGAACCCCGTTCCCTCAATCTGCCTCCCATTATCTTCAGCGACTGGACTAGAGAAGAAGCCTAGAAGACTCAGGAAGATCTCGACGTTGATATCCAGCCATCAACGTCTTCCTAAATGAGCGCACCAACATATCCACCCCCAAAGGCCCTTTTCAGGGCCCTCTGTCGATGTACTTCCATGGCCGTTGCGGACCCCCACGACCTATGTTTCGTGTGCTTGGGACCGCAGCACGCCAAGGATGGTCTCGACATCCCTCCTAATTGCGCCTCCTGCGCCCTCCTTCCTGTGAAGGAGAGGAAGCAGCGCTGGGCGTTTTTTAGAGAGGACGTCCCTCTGGATGATGCCCTGTCCACACTCGCCTCCGCTTCGGAGATATCTGGGGACAGTGCAGAATCAGAGGATGACAAGGAGGGCGCAGAGAGGGATGTTCCAGTGGGACAATCCCATACTCTGGCACCTGCCTTCAAGACCCCCTCTCTATCAGAGAGCGTGAGGTCTGAGGGATCCTTGTGCGATGATGACATGGGCTCTGTTAGGTCAGAAGCCCTGTCCTTCGCAGCAGCCTCTCTGCGTTCCGACTTTCCGGAACTCATTGAGAAGGCGACCAAGCGACTGGAGATTGCGCTGCCCCCAGCTCCCCTCCCTATGGAGGTGGATCTGATGGAGGGCGGCCCTTACTCTAAACCAAGGAGAGCAGCTGAGCCAATGGCTCCAGCCTTGCCCTCCCTTGGTAAATATGTCGAGGGCTCGTGGGGGACACCCCTGGCGGCGCGTTCGCCGGCCAGGGCGTACACCCCATTCACCAGAGTGAACGGATACGAGTGGGCAGCTAGGGGAATCCCCAGGCTCGAAGGCGCCATGACGGCGTTCTTAGTGCCGGGTTCGAGTCCCTGGGCCGCCTCCAAGAAGGCCACTCTGCCGGCGCAGAAGGATAGGTTCACAGCCACTTTGGCTGAGAAATCCTTCACGCTGGGAGCCCAGAGCGTAGCGGCGGCAAACAACATCGCCATCCTCGCGGCCTCCCTATCCCGTCTTACGACAGGAAGGTCTGAGTTGACCAGTGAGGAGGTGGAGGAGGCCTCCAGGATTTCTGGAGCCATTCTCCACCTGACACAGGCGGTAGCCATCTGTGCGGGCAGGACCATGGCCACTTCGGTGGTCATGGAGAGACACCTCTGGCTGTCTATGACAGCTATGAAGGAGACTGATAGAGCTTCATTGCTCAACGCCCCCGTCTCCAGCGAAGGGCTATTTGGCCTCGCTGTGAAAGACGCCACGGAACGAATCGCCAAGCTGGACGAGGAGAGGAGGCATCTGGCTAAGCATCTGCCGCTGGCGATGAAAGCCAGCAGAGCCCCGACAGTTCCGTCCACCTCAAACGCCCCCAGCAGAGCAGGGAGGCGACGGGCCAGGCGACAGGCGCCCACCGAAGGCGGCAAGAGAGCGGGTTCGGCCCCTCCAGCAGCAGCGGTGGCAGCAGCGGTTCCGCCGACCGGAGAGGTTGTCACAAAGCCGGCCTGGCAGCACCGAAAGGCATCCCAGAAGAGACGGCACTTGTGACGAGGCGAGGGGGCGAGAACGGGAGATGGCCCGGCGTACGACGCTCAAGAGCCTACTGTTCCCCCCCACCCCACTGTTCAGGGCGTGGAGGGCGTTTTGTTTTATGTGAATAAAGAGCGGAGTCTCACTGACATTGTCAATGAAAGACATTTATTCCATAAGGTACAGAACACTTCACGTTCTATGGTATTCCCCCACCATCCTGAGTGTAGCTCAACCCACCTAGAGTGCGTTGCTGAGCGCGCTCAGGAGAGGAAAAGGGAAGAGGTAGCAAGGCGCAGCCTTAGCTCACCTAATAAGGATCTCTTACTACAGACTCCTAGGAGCTCTGTAGTGAAGGTCTCACATAGCAGGCAGCTGCCTATGTCCCAATGTGACATGAAGGCGCAGCCGCTAGCCGGGAAGAACGCCTTGCTGCAGGCTAATGCCTCAGCCGGCGCAGTTCAGACCCGTGCGGCGTTCACGGAGAGCGGGAATACCAGAGTTACAAGTGTAACCAAGGTATGGACGCCTCCGGTCTATCATGAACGTATCAATGCCCATGGCTCTGAGCGCAGCCCACCACTCACTGAGTGTGTTGTAGAGCAGACGCATGAGACCAGTAAAGAGGTATTATGGCACCACCGTGTGGTACCAGTCAGAGAGCACACCTTTCAGACTCAGATGAGTGCTGTAATGGATGGGTCTCAGGGCAAGCGGCAGTCTCAGTCAGACAATGACGTGATGATGCAATCGCTATTCGGGGAGAGCGCGCCGGCTCAGGTTAATGCCTCAGCCAGCGCAGTTCAGAACCGTGCTGCGTTCACGGAGGGCCGGATTACTGGAGTTACAGGCGTAACTAACGTATCGAGGCCTCCGACTCACACAGAACCAGCTGATGTTTCCTCTCCCTTTCGAGGGGGGCCCACCCTGGGCTATTCCACCAACTCAGTGCTGGGGAATAGCGGCGGCGAGGGCCATAGAGGAATACAGGTCCTTCCTACTGGATGTACCACAGCTTCGTGCACGCCCGCTCTCTCTGCATTGCTGGCAGTGGCGACGAAGCTGTACCCTCTCACGCTGGCTAGAACAGACGTTAGAGAAGGGTTATGCCCTCCAATTCCGCCGGACCCCACCCCCGTTTCGGGGAGTGGTGGAAACGGTGATGAAAACGCCGGACAAAGTAGCCGCTCTGATGTCAGAGATCACGGAACTTTTGGCGAAGGAGGCGGTCACAGTAGTTCCCCGAGAGCAGAGGAACAAAGGGCTCTATTCGCCTTATTTCCTAGTGCCCAAAAAGACGGGGGGAGTGAGGCCGATTTTGGATTTACGCATTCTAAACGAAAGCATAACCAAACGGCCCTTCCGAATGCTGACGACAAAATGTCTACTGGAATGTGTCCAGAAGGGAGACTTTTGTACAAGCATAGACCTAAAGGACGCGTACTTTCATGTGCCGATTCAATCTCGCCACAGAAAGTTTCTGCGGTTCGCCTTTCAAGGGGTGGCGTACGAGTTCACGAGGATGCCGTTTGGGTACGCCCTGGCACCTCGAACTTTTTCCAAATGTGTGGAGGCGGCATTGGAACCGCTGCGTCGTCAAGGGATAAGGATACTAGCCTACCTAGACGACCTGCTGGTTCTCGCCCCGTCAGCAGAGCTGGCGTTCATGCACACGACACAGACAGTGATTCATCTCACGCGTCTGGGGTTCGCTGTGAATTGGAAAAAGAGCGCACCCTGGCCCAGTCATCAGATAGTCTACCTGGGACTACAGCTAGACTCTGTAATGATGAGGGCGCGAATTTCGGACCCTCGAAGGGCAGCATTGGTACTAGCCCTGAGGAAGTGTCGTCCGAATCACACAGTAACGGCGCTATCGATCATGTCACTTTTGGGTCTCATGTCGGCAGCCCACTCTGTGGTACCGCTGGGGCTTCTGCACATGCGCAGAACACAGCGGTGGTTCGCCCAACTAAGACTAGACCCAGTGCGTCAACGTCATCGGTTGGTGGTGGTTCCTCTCTCGCTAAGAGCAGACCTGGACTATTGGAGGAACCCGTGCGTTCTCACGCACGGAGTCCCGATGGGCAAGGTGTCATCCTACATTCCAGTGTATACAGATGCCTGTCTGACTGGATGGGGAGGGACATGTCAGTCTCAAGCGATAGGTGGTGCATGGCCTCAATCAGGTCGGCACATAAACCTCTTGGAGTTGGAAACGGTTCGACTGGTTCTGAACCACTTTGCGTCTACCCTTCGGGGTCGCGATGTGTTGGTTTGGTCAGACAACCGGACCACAGTAGCTCACATAAATCGCCAGGGAGGGGTCAGGTCTCCTGCCCTCCACAGGGCGGCAGAGGAATTGTGGCTGTGGGCTCACAAGCACCTTCGCTCGTTGAGAGCAGCGCACATTCCGGGCTACTTGAACGTAGGGGCAGATCTCATGTCAAGAGGGGGTCCTCGAGACGACGAGTGGTGTCTGCACCCAGACATTGTTCTCCAAATTTGGAAACAATTCGGGAGAGCCGAGGTGGATCTGTTCGCGTCACGTGTGAACGCGCAGTGTCCCCTATGGTTCTCCCTGAGACAACAGGACGAGCCGCCATTGGGAAGAGACGCGTTCGCGCACTGCCCGTGGCCGAAAGTTCTCCTGTATGCATTCCCTCCGCTGTCTTGCATTCTCCCACTGCTAGCCAGGGTGAGATCAGAGGAGCTAACAGTGATACTGATAGCGCCCGATCGCCCGGGGGCTCCGTGGTTTGCAGAGATGAGTCAGATGTTGATTGTGCCACCTTGGACAATTCCACATCGACGAGACGCGTTGAGCCAGGCGGGAGGCTCGATAGGGCAGTGGCCCATAATCGGTCAACCACTGAGGGCTTGGTTCCTGAACGGGACAGGTTGAAGCGCCGTGGGTTATCTGATGCAGTGATCAGAACCATACAGAGCGCTAGGGCCAGTTCCACTTCCAGGATGTACACGAGCAGATGGAATGTTTTCTCACAGTGGTGTAACACACAGGACGTAGACCCCATGAGCTGTCAGGTAGAGAGTGTGCTCTCATTCCTGCAGTTTATGTTTGATAAGCAGAAATCGCCCTCCACCATTCGAGTGTTTGCAGCGGCAATTTCAGCTGGTCATGAAGGGTTTAACGGGAAAAACCTGTTTAGTCATCCATTAGTGAAACGTTTTTTATTGGGAACGCGACGGCTTAGGCCAATGCCTAGAGCTACGCTGCCCCGATGGGATTTGGCTTTGGTTCTCGAAGCGCTATGTAAGTCGCCGTTCGAGCCATTGAATCAAATACCCCTCAAAATGCTGTCTATCAAGACGGCGCTGTTGCTCGCCTTGACTACCGCTAAGCGGGTCAGTGATTTGAGTGCACTGTCGACGAGACCCGACTGCCTTGCCATTAATGGCGATTTGAGCAGAGCGGTGTTACGTCCCAACCCGGCATTTGTGCCGAAGGTTATTAACAGTGCATATAGATCACAGACCGTGGAATTGTGGGCTTTTTATCCCCCTCCCCATGGGGAGAGGAGTGAGAAAAAGCTGCATTGTCTGTGCCCAGTACGCGCTTTGGCGTGTTACGTTGAGCGCACAGCAGCGATTAGGTCATCGCCTCAGCTGTTTGTGTGTCACGGTGCGGCTGCATTGGGTAGACCACTTTCAAAACAGCGATTGTCTCATTGGCTTTGTGAAGGCATTGAGACGGCGTACGAGGCGGCGGGGCAACAACCGCCTCAGGGTATTAAGGCGCATTCCACTCGTGGAGTAGCAGCTTCTACTGCCCTCTTCAGAGGTACAGAGGTAGTGGATATTTGTAGAGCGGCGTCTTGGTCGACACCGTCTCCTTTTATTCGTTTCTATCTGTTGGATATGTCTTCTAACTCTTTGGCTCGATCTGTACTCAGCGTGGCTGAAGGGAGATCTTGAGAAAGAAACAGAGAAAGAAAGCAGGATTGTGACCATGTTCATAAATCCGCTTTTGTTAGAAGTAACATATTTGGATGGACATGTTTTCCAACTCTTTAACTCGGTCGGCTTTCAGCAGAGCTGAAAGGCGATTTTGAGATGAAGGGAGTAGACAAAGCAGGACCTTGGACAGGTTCCAATCAGGTCCGCTTTGGTGAAGAAAACTTGTCATGGTATCAAGAATATTGAGGCACGGCTATCTGCTAGTACAGATTAGCATGGCTTCTATTCTGATGATCTGCCCAATAGCCATTGCCATTGTCATTGAGCTAGATGGGGCGGGTCCATAACCGATGACGCGGTATATTGTGACGCCCTAATGGGTTCTATATCGTGGAGCTCCGCCCCATAGGGGAGCTATGCTCCTAGTGGTTTACCCTCTGCCCTAGGGCAGAACAGCCTGAAGCAAATTTATGCACACACCTACAGCCAATAGGAGTACAGGTGTCCCTATATAAGGAACCCCGTTCCCTCAATCTGCCTCCCATTATCTTCAGCGACTGGACTAGAGAAGAAGCCTAGAAGACTCAGGAAGATCTCGACGTTGATATCCAGCCATCAACGTCTTCCTAAATGAGCGCACCAACATATCCACCCCCAAAGGCCCTTTTCAGGGCCCTCTGTCGATGTACTTCCATGGCCGTTGCGGACCCCCACGACCTATGTTTCGTGTGCTTGGGACCGCAGCACGCCAAGGATGGTCTCGACATCCCTCCTAATTGCGCCTCCTGCGCCCTCCTTCCTGTGAAGGAGAGGAAGCAGCGCTGGGCGTTTTTTAGAGAGGACGTCCCTCTGGATGATGCCCTGTCCACACTCGCCTCCGCTTCGGAGATATCTGGGGGCAGTGCAGAATCAGAGGATGACAAGGAGGGCGCCGAGAGGGATGTTCCAGTGGGACAATCCCATACTCTGGCACCTGCCTTCAAGACCCCCTCTCTATCAGAGAGCGTGAGGTCTGAGGGATCCTTGTGCGATGATGACATGGGCTCTGTTAGGTCAGAAGCCCTGTCCTTCGCAGCAGCCTCTCTGCGTTCCGACTTTCCGGAACTCATTGAGAAGGCGACCAAGCGACTGGAGATTGCGCTGCCCCCAGCTCCCCTCCCTATGGAGGTGGATCTGATGGAGGGCGGCCCTTACTCTAAACCAAGGAGAGCAGCTGAGCCAATGGCTCCAGCCTTGCCCTCCCTTGGTAAATATGTCGAGGGCTCGTGGGGGACACCCCTGGCGGCGCGTTCGCCGGCCAGGGCGTACACCCCATTCACCAGAGTGAACGGATACGAGTGGGCAGCTAGGGGAATCCCCAGGCTCGAAGGCGCCATGACGGCGTTCTTAGTGCCGGGTTCGAGTCCCTGGGCCGCCTCCAAGAAGGCCACTCTGCCGGCGCAGAAGGATAGGTTCACAGCCACTTTGGCTGAGAAATCCTTCACGCTGGGAGCCCAGAGCGTAGCGGCGGCAAACAACATCGCCATCCTCGCGGCCTCCCTATCCCGTCTTACGACAGGAAGGTCTGAGTTGACCAGTGAGGAGGTGGAGGAGGCCTCCAGGATTTCTGGAGCCATTCTCCACCTGACACAGGCGGTAGCCATCTGTGCGGGCAGGACCATGGCCACTTCGGTGGTCATGGAGAGACACCTCTGGCTGTCTATGACAGCTATGAAGGAGACTGATAGAGCTTCATTGCTCAACGCCCCCGTCTCCAGCGAAGGGCTATTTGGCCTCGCTGTGAAAGACGCCACGGAACGAATCGCCAAGCTGGACGAGGAGAGGAGGCATCTGGCTAAGCATCTGCCGCTGGCGATGAAAGCCAGCAGAGCCCCGACAGTTCCGTCCACCTCAAACGCCCCCAGCAGAGCAGGGAGGCGACGGGCCAGGCGACAGGCGCCCACCGAAGGCGGCAAGAGAGCGGGTTCGGCCCCTCCAGCAGCAGCGGTGGCAGCAGCGGTTCCGCCGACCGGAGAGGTTGTCACAAAGCCGGCCTGGCAGCACCGAAAGGCATCCCAGAAGAGACGGCACTTGTGACGAGGCGAGGGGGCGAGAACGGGAGATGGCCCGGCGTACGACGCTCAAGAGCCTACTGTTCCCCCCCACCCCACTGTTCAGGGCGTGGAGGGCGTTTTGTTTTATGTGAATAAAGAGCGGAGTCTCACTGACATTGTCAATGAAAGACATTTATTCCATAAGGTACAGAACACTTCACGTTCTATGGTATTCCCCCACCATCCTGAGTGTAGCTCAACCCACCTAGAGTGCGTTGCTGAGCGCGCTCAGGAGAGGAAAAGGGAAGAGGTAGCAAGGCGCAGCCTTAGCTCACCTAATAAGGATCTCTTACTACAGACTCCTAGGAGCTCTGTAGTGAAGGTCTCACATAGCAGGCAGCTGCCTATGTCCCAATGTGACATGAAGGCGCAGCCGCTAGCCGGGAAGAACGCCTTGCTGCAGGCTAATGCCTCAGCCGGCGCAGTTCAGACCCGTGCGGCGTTCACGGAGAGCGGGAATACCAGAGTTACAAGTGTAACCAAGGTATGGACGCCTCCGGTCTATCATGAACGTATCAATGCCCATGGCTCTGAGCGCAGCCCACCACTCACTGAGTGTGTTGTAGAGCAGACGCATGAGACCAGTAAAGAGGTATTATGGCACCACCGTGTGGTACCAGTCAGAGAGCACACCTTTCAGACTCAGATGAGTGCTGTAATGGATGGGTCTCAGGGCAAGCGGCAGTCTCAGTCAGACAATGACGTGATGATGCAATCGCTATTCGGGGAGAGCGCGCCGGCTCAGGTTAATGCCTCAGCCAGCGCAGTTCAGAACCGTGCTGCGTTCACGGAGGGCCGGATTACTGGAGTTACAGGCGTAACTAACGTATCGAGGCCTCCGACTCACACAGAACCAGCTGATGTTTCCTCTCCCTTTCGAGGGGGGCCCACCCTGGGCTATTCCACCAACTCAGTGCTGGGGAATAGCGGCGGCGAGGGCCATAGAGGAATACAGGTCCTTCCTACTGGATGTACCACAGCTTCGTGCACGCCCGCTCTCTCTGCATTGCTGGCAGTGGCGACGAAGCTGTACCCTCTCACGCTGGCTAGAACAGACGTTAGAGAAGGGTTATGCCCTCCAATTCCGCCGGACCCCACCCCCGTTTCGGGGAGTGGTGGAAACGGTGATGAAAACGCCGGACAAAGTAGCCGCTCTGATGTCAGAGATCACGGAACTTTTGGCGAAGGAGGCGGTCACAGTAGTTCCCCGAGAGCAGAGGAACAAAGGGCTCTATTCGCCTTATTTCCTAGTGCCCAAAAAGACGGGGGGAGTGAGGCCGATTTTGGATTTACGCATTCTAAACGAAAGCATAACCAAACGGCCCTTCCGAATGCTGACGACAAAACGTCTACTGGAATGTGTCCAGAAGGGAGACTTTTGTACAAGCATAGACCTAAAGGACGCGTACTTTCATGTGCCGATTCAATCTCGCCACAGAAAGTTTCTGCGGTTCGCCTTTCAAGGGGTGGCGTACGAGTTCACGAGGATGCCGTTTGGGTACGCCCTGGCACCTCGAACTTTTTCCAAATGTGTGGAGGCGGCATTGGAACCGCTGCGTCGTCAAGGGATAAGGATACTAGCCTACCTAGACGACCTGCTGGTTCTCGCCCCGTCAGCAGAGCTGGCGTTCATGCACACGACACAGACAGTGATTCATCTCACGCGTCTGGGGTTCGCTGTGAATTGGAAAAAGAGCGCACCCTGGCCCAGTCATCAGATAGTCTACCTGGGACTACAGCTAGACTCTGTAATGATGAGGGCGCGAATTTCGGACCCTCGAAGGGCAGCATTGGTACTAGCCCTGAGGAAGTGTCGTCCGAATCACACAGTAACGGCGCTATCGATCATGTCACTTTTGGGTCTCATGTCGGCAGCCCACTCTGTGGTACCGCTGGGGCTTCTGCACATGCGCAGAACACAGCGGTGGTTCGCCCAACTAAGACTAGACCCAGTGCGTCAACGTCATCGGTTGGTGGTGGTTCCTCTCTCGCTAAGAGCAGACCTGGACTATTGGAGGAACCCGTGCGTTCTCACGCACGGAGTCCCGATGGGCAAGGTGTCATCCTACATTCCAGTGTATACAGATGCCTGTCTGACTGGATGGGGAGGGACATGTCAGTCTCAAGCGATAGGTGGTGCATGGCCTCAATCAGGTCGGCACATAAACCTCTTGGAGTTGGAAACGGTTCGACTGGTTCTGAACCACTTTGCGTCTACCCTTCGGGGTCGCGATGTGTTGGTTTGGTCAGACAACCGGACCACAGTAGCTCACATAAATCGCCAGGGAGGGGTCAGGTCTCCTGCCCTCCACAGGGCGGCAGAGGAATTGTGGCTGTGGGCTCACAAGCACCTTCGCTCGTTGAGAGCAGCGCACATTCCGGGCTACTTGAACGTAGGGGCAGATCTCATGTCAAGAGGGGGTCCTCGAGACGACGAGTGGTGTCTGCACCCAGACATTGTTCTCCAAATTTGGAAACAATTCGGGAGAGCCGAGGTGGATCTGTTCGCGTCACGTGTGAACGCGCAGTGTCCCCTATGGTTCTCCCTGAGACAACAGGACGAGCCGCCATTGGGAAGAGACGCGTTCGCGCACTGCCCGTGGCCGAAAGTTCTCCTGTATGCATTCCCTCGGCTGTCTTGCATTCTCCCACTGCTAGCCAGGGTGAGATCAGAGGAGCTAACAGTGATACTGATAGCGCCCGATCGCCCGGGGGCTCCGTGGTTTGCAGAGATGAGTCAGATGTTGATTGTGCCACCTTGGACAATTCCACATCGACGAGACGCGTTGAGCCAGGCGGGAGGCTCGATAGGGCAGTGGCCCATAATCGGTCAACCACTGAGGGCTTGGTTCCTGAACGGGACAGGTTGAAGCGCCGTGGGTTATCTGATGCAGTGATCAGAACCATACAGAGCGCTAGGGCCAGTTCCACTTCCAGGATGTACACGAGCAGATGGAATGTTTTCTCACAGTGGTGTAACACACAGGACGTAGACCCCATGAGCTGTCAGGTAGAGAGTGTGCTCTCATTCCTGCAGTTTATGTTTGATAAGCAGAAATCGCCCTCCACCATTCGAGTGTTTGCAGCGGCAATTTCAGCTGGTCATGAAGGGTTTAACGGGAAAAACCTGTTTAGTCATCCATTAGTGAAACGTTTTTTATTGGGAACGCGACGGCTTAGGCCAATGCCTAGAGCTACGCTGCCCCGATGGGATTTGGCTTTGGTTCTCGAAGCGCTATGTAAGTCGCCGTTCGAGCCATTGAATCAAATACCCCTCAAAATGCTGTCTATCAAGACGGCGCTGTTGCTCGCCTTGACTACCGCTAAGCGGGTCAGTGATTTGAGTGCACTGTCGACGAGACCCGACTGCCTTGCCATTAATGGCGATTTGAGCAGAGCGGTGTTACGTCCCAACCCGGCATTTGTGCCGAAGGTTATTAACAGTGCATATAGATCACAGACCGTGGAATTGTGGGCTTTTTATCCCCCTCCCCATGGGGAGAGGAGTGAGAAAAAGCTGCATTGTCTGTGCCCAGTACGCGCTTTGGCGTGTTACGTTGAGCGCACAGCAGCGATTAGGTCATCGCCTCAGCTGTTTGTGTGTCACGGTGCGGCTGCATTGGGTAGACCACTTTCAAAACAGCGATTGTCTCATTGGCTTTGTGAAGGCATTGAGACGGCGTACGAGGCGGCGGGGCAACAACCGCCTCAGGGTATTAAGGCGCATTCCACTCGTGGAGTAGCAGCTTCTACTGCCCTCTTCAGAGGTACAGAGGTAGTGGATATTTGTAGAGCGGCGTCTTGGTCGACACCGTCTCCTTTTATTCGTTTCTATCTGTTGGATATGTCTTCTAACTCTTTGGCTCGATCTGTACTCAGCGTGGCTGAAGGGAGATCTTGAGAAAGAAACAGAGAAAGAAAGCAGGATTGTGACCATGTTCATAAATCCGCTTTTGTTAGAAGTAACATATTTGGATGGACATGTTTTCCAACTCTTTAACTCGGTCGGCTTTCAGCAGAGCTGAAAGGCGATTTTGAGATGAAGGGAGTAGACAAAGCAGGACCTTGGACAGGTTCCAATCAGGTCCGCTTTGGTGAAGAAAACTTGTCATGGTATCAAGAATATTGAGGCACGGCTATCTGCTAGTACAGATTAGCATGGCTTCTATTCTGATGATCTGCCCAATAGCCATTGCCATTGTCATTGAGCTAGATGGGACGGGTCCATAACCGATGACGCGGTATATTGTGACGCCCTAATGGATTTCTTAGTTGCAGTACTGCGGGAATTGGTTGCAGCCATTGCTGGGCTTGACCTTTTTTCATTTTTTAATGGAAAGTGTTAGGCTCGGCAGGGAGTACATTTTGGAGCGTTTCGCTCCGCCTTAAACCACTAGGAGCATAGCTCCCCTATGGGGCGGAGCTCCACGATATAGAACGATTAGTTACCAGAGTGTAACTCCAGTTCTATGAGTGGAGCGGAGCCCCATAGGACTTAAGGCCCTACCGACCCTCTCTAGTCTCGCTGAAGATAATATCTCGGGAGGCAGATTGAGGGAACGGGGTTCCTTATATAGGGACACCTGTACTCCTATTGGCTGTAGGTGTGTGCATAAATTTGCTTCAGGCTGTTCTGCCCTAGGGCAGAGGGTAAACCACTAGGAGCATAGCTCCCCTATGGGGCTCCGCTCCACTCATAGAACTGGAGTTACACTCCGGTAACTAATCGTTTCTTAGTTGCAGTACTGCGGGAATTGGTTGCAGCCATTGCTGGGCTTGACCTTTTTTCATTTTTTAATGGAAAGTGTTAGGCTCGGCAGGGAGTACATTTTGGAGCGTTTCGCTCCGCCTTAAACCACTAGGAGCATAGCTCCCCTATGGGGCGGAGCTCCACGATATAGAACGATTAGTTACCGGAGTGTAACTCCAGTTCTATGAGTGGAGCGGAGCCCCATAGGACTTAAGGCCCTACCGACCCTCTCTAGTCTCGCTGAAGATAATATCTCGGGAGGCAGATTGAGGGAACGGGGTTCCTTATATAGGGACACCTGTACTCCTATTGGCTGTAGGTGTGTGCATAAATTTGCTTCAGGCTGTTCTGCCTTAGGGCAGAGGGTAAACCACTAGGAGCATAGCTCCCCTATGGGGCTCCGCTCCACTCATAGAACTGGAGTTACACTCCGGTAACTAATCGTTTTGGAGAGGCCGGGCCTCCCGTCCAATGGCCAACGGAGGAGGCCTGCGAAACGGGCCAATCGGGGTGGTGGGGAGATGGTGTCCAATCAGCAGGCGCCACTGCCGGCTTTATAAACTTCACATAGGCATTTCGAGGCTATACTCCCGACTGTCAGAGCAGCGCCATGGCCAGAACCAAGCAAACCGCTCGCAAATCCACCGGTGGCAAAGCCCCCAGGAAGCAGCTCGCCACTAAGGCTGCTCGCAAGAGTGCCCCGGCCACCGGCGGTGTGAAGAAGCCTCACCGTTACAGGCCCGGCACCGTGGCTCTGAGAGAGATCCGTCGTTACCAGAAGTCCACTGAGCTACTCATCCGCAAGCTGCCCTTCCAGCGCCTGGTGCGAGAAATCGCCCAGGACTTCAAGACCGACCTGCGCTTCCAGAGCTCCGCCGTGATGGCCCTACAGGAGGCTAGCGAGGCTTACCTGGTCGGCCTGTTCGAGGACACCAACCTGTGCGCCATCCACGCCAAGCGGGTGACCACCATGCCCAAGGACATCCAGCTGGCCCGCCGTATTCGCGGAGAGCGCGCATAAATGAGGATGACCTGAACTCGAATATCCCCCAAAGGCTCTTTTAAGAGCCACCTCCATATTTCCATCAAAAAGGCACAATTGTTCCATGTATACACGCACCTCTACATTAGCCACCATGTATGTTGTTCACTAACACGTCTAAAAGCTACGTATTGCACCTTTTTAGTTGCCTGAAGTCTAGCTTCAATGTTTGTGTGTGTATATACACAACCATCTGGCATCATCCACTTCCTTTGAACTATATAGTAACACAGTAAAATGCTTTACAAAGGAGGGGAAAAAGAAACGAGTGATAATATAGGCCGAATAGTAACAAGAATTGTGTTCAGATGAATAATTGACACTATTAGTTGTGTGTAATAATAGCCTTGCATGCAGTCCAGAAAAAACATTGCATGCCAACTTACTTTGAAAGTCCCATGTTGCAGTGCTGCTGAGAGACTCATGCAGAGGCCCAAACTTTACAATGGAGCACGGAGGCCATCTTGTGGTTAAATGTGGGTACTGCACCTCATGGTGAGTCCCTTTCAGCATTTGCTCTTTAGGCCAGCGTTTCCCAAACGCGGTCCTGGGGTCCACAAGGGGTGCGCGTTTTGCGTTTTGCCCTAGCACTCCACAACTGATTCTAATACTCCCAGCTTGATGATGATGAGTTGATTATTTGAATCAGCTGTGTAGTGCTAGGGCAAAAACTCCCAAAATGTGGCCCGAGTTTGGGAAACCCTGCTTTAGGCTAATACTAGCCTATTAGGATGACTTGGTTCGATCGCTTTAATGGCAACTGCTGAACTCTGGTTTCACTAATTACTTGTCCCAGGTCACCATTATGAATCCAATAGCAAAACAAATGTTTCAAAATAGCTCAATAGTGAAAAAAGGCCAGGAAATGATGGGTTCTCAGCAATATTTCACCAACAACCAATCACTATTCACGCATAGACATTAGGATCATCAACAAATATTCCTAAGTCATACTACAAAAGGGTTGTAACGAAATGGATTTGTCTGTTCAATGCAAGTTCAACGTCAAAGAAAAAGTGCATCACCACAACAAACGTGTCTTTAGATACACTGTAAAAAATGACTTTGTGGAATGTACTCAAGCTATTACAGTCAACAAAAGCACACGTCATATTGTTGAGTAGATCTTTTTGCTTGTTTTTATGAGTAGATAAGCTTGAGTAAGTTGAGTTGATGTGGTCCAATACATTGAGTAAAGATGATAGAGACGTAAAAAGGATTATATTACGTTGATTCGACTCAAATAGACATTGTGTTATTTTACCTGAATGATTCATCCTATTATGTATTTAGACCAACTTACTTTGGATTCACTCAATCACATCCCTTAAGAGAAAAGGTATCCGGACACCGGGAATCCATTTATTTAAACATCAACGGTTTGCAAAACATCTGTTATTATGAGTTGACAAATTACGTAATTGCAATCAACACTGCAGGTAAATCATGATTGCTGCAGGTAGGCAACACCGTAGAAATAGGAACTACAACACTAACAACAAGTGACATTTACTCCTGATGTACTGACTGACCTGTTGCAACCTCTACAACCACTGTGCTTATTATTTGACCCTGCTGGTCATCTATGAACGTTTGAACATCTTGGAGAAAAATGTGTGAAACCACTGCCTATATGAGGAGCTGTCGTTGTTTGTTTTATTACCACATACTTATGGAAATTGCACCGGTTGAGAGATGATGGCTCTCTTGTGCCTACGGTGAAGGGTACTTCTGATCCAGCAGGTGGTGCTAAGATCCCTCCCTATATGACTTGAATGATGAGTTGATTTATTCCTTATAGCTCCTAATGATTTTAAGGCCAGTGTTGGCAAACATTACTTGTGCTCCAGCAGGTGGCCATGACATCCCTCCCTATATGACTTGAC
Source organism: Coregonus lavaretus (assembly GCF_964263955.1). Taxonomy (NCBI): domain Eukaryota; kingdom Metazoa; phylum Chordata; class Actinopteri; order Salmoniformes; family Salmonidae; genus Coregonus; species Coregonus lavaretus. The sequence continues at coordinate 13,403,017 of NC_140027.1, read as the reverse complement.
TGACCAGTTAGTTGATGGACTCCTTATAGCTCCTAATGATTTTAAGGCCAGTGTTGGCAAACATGACTTCTGCTCCAGCAGGTGGCCATGAAATCCCCCCCTATATGACTTGACTGACCAGGTAGTTGATGGACTCCTTATAGCTCTTAATGATCTCAAGTGTCTGTGTTTTTATGTGGTTAGGAGTTTTGCTCACTGCGTGTCCCCCTTCCATTTCAGTGTTTCCCAACTCCAGCGGTAGAGTAGGCTACCCCCAACAGGACCCATTTTTCTTGTAGGCCTGGACAGCCACAGCTGATTGAACAACCTGTCACCTAAATTACCAAGTCCTCAATGAGTAGAATCAGGTGCAACAACAACAACAACAACAACAACAATATGAGGAGAG